>NC_090817.1:92131822-92139322 GCF_000390325.3 Nicotiana tomentosiformis | reverse complement strand
TGTAATAAAAACTAATCCTGTAGGTAGGGTGGAAGTCGAGAATGTGTTAGATGTTGCATATCAAAACGATATCAAAACGGTGCCTTAACTTGACCGAGCGAACTATCTAGGCTTTTCTATTCTATTCTATTTCTATGGTGCAATGCATCTCAACACAATTCAATAAAATTTAAAGTAAATTCTTTTCTGAATCTTTAATCGAAATAATAGTCTGAAAAGAAATTTATTTTGTTATCTGGAATACATTGAAAAATAAATGTAATACAAAGTGGACATCCATGACTCTGTTCTGACACTGTCTATATGAAGCCTCTAAGAAATACTGAATAGTAAGACAATTCTGGAAACAACGAACTCAACATACTAAAATGGAGCTCACCAAATTTGTTGGTAATGGGAAGAGAATATCCTAGCTTCTAGCCTACTTACCTGAAAAATTTGTGCTTACATTGACATAGGTCAATGTAGGTTCCTGTAATGACCCGGTCGGTCATTTTGAGAATTACATCCCCGATCCCCTAATATCTGCTTTCTCCACATTTGTTTATGCTTTTGGGATTTTGTCGGAGTGATTGGTTATGGAATTCGGGGAGTTTTTGGACACTTAGTCCCTAGTTGTGAGTTTATGCTTAGAAATTGTACCGTAGTCGGAACTGTGTGAAGAGAGATTTAGGCTTGAATTGGCGAAAGTTAAATTTTCGGCGATTTCAGCCGATAGTGGAATTTTAGATATCGAGCTCGGAATGGATTTCCAAAAGTGATTGTAGGTTCGTAGTGTCATTTGTGATATGTGTGTAAAATTTGAGGTCATTCGGACTAGATTTGACGCGGTTCGGCACCGTTTGTAGAATTTGGAAAATTCTAAGTTCTTAGACTAGAATCCATGCTTAATTAATGTATTTAGTGTTGTTCGATGTGGTTTGAAGGCTCGACTAAGTTTGAAAGATATTTTATGAAGGGTTGGTAGGTTTGGTTGAGGTCCCGGGGGCCTCGAGAGTTTTTCAGATGCTTAAAGGAAGGAAATGAGACTTAGGGAAACAAATCTGGTGCATTGCTGGTTCTGTTGTTTCGCACCTGCGGAGGGGAGGTCCGCAGGTGCGGACTCGCAGGTGCGCATGAGAAGCTCGCAGATGCGGAAATGGGCTTGTCAAGCTGGGCTGGCAGGTGCGGTTGGTTGTCCGTAGAAGCGGAACCGCAGATACGGCCCAGGGGTCATAGGTGCGGACCCAGCCCAAGTAAGTGGACTTCGCACCTACGATGGGTTTGTTCGCAGGTGCGGTCCTAGGTCCGCAGGTGCGGAAATCGTTGGGTTGAAGAGGCAGTTTCGAGGGTTCATTCCTCATTTTTCACCAATTCGAATTTTAGCTCGGGAGAAGGCGATTTTGCAAGGGTTTTGAAGAGGAAATCAGTGGGTAACAATTCTTAACTCTAATTCGTGTATATTTCATTAATCTATATCAATTTTTCCTCATTTAATCAAGGGATTTGAGTTAAAGAGTGCGAATTTGGGGAAAAAGTTCCCCAATTGAATTTTTGTGTTTTGATCGAGTTCTAGGTGTCAGAATTGGATATCTTTTTGATGAGTGAACTCGTGAGTGAATGGGTGTTCATAATTTGTGATTTTTACCAGATTCCGAGATGTGTGCCCAGGGAGACATTTTGGGCGTTTTTCCTAATTTCACACTTTAGCTTCGAATTGATTAGTTAAATTAGTTACTTGTAGTTATATTTATATTATGCATTTAATTTGAATAAATTTGGGCCATTTGGACTCGGATACTCATGGCAAGGACGTGATATCAAGTTGATTTGAGCGGTCGAGGTAAGTGGCTTGCCTAACCTTGTATTGGGAAACTTCTCCTTAGGATGTTTGATATTAATTGATGCGTGGGCGCCGTGTACGTGAGGTGACGAGTACGTACACGGGCATTTATTGCAAAAAAAAAATCATGTTTTCCTTTCTAAGTCAAAAAAATTATTTTCCCTTATTAAATTGCACTAATACGTTTAAATTATTTAGTTTAGATTAGGGAAGCATGCTTACGTGTTTTAACTGCCTATTTGTCATTCTGTGCGCCATGCTTAGTTAGACCCCTATTTTCCTTATATGTGTTAGTCTAAATTGTATAGCTCGATGCCATACCTGTCATATTATCTTCTGTTGCATATTTAAATTGGGACTACAGACGTATTCCGGGAGATCCCCCTATCTTGCATATTTAAATTAGGACTACAGACGTATTCCGGGAGATCCCCATGTCTTGCATATTTAAATTGGGACTACGTACCTACCTTGCCAACCCCAATGATCTCACCTTTCTTCCCATTTCCAAATGAGACATTACCTCCTTTGAGGTCTTCTAGTGAAAGGAACTGTTCCTTGCTTCCTGTCATGTTCTTTGAGAAGCCACTATCCATGTACCATATTTGGCTGCTCCCCTTCACTTGGACCTGCAAAAGGAAATCAGGAGTTAGTCTTAGGAACCTAAACTAGTTTGGGTCCCTTTCTATAGGCAAAAGGATGAATCAAATTCTTTTTAGCCCAACTTGGCAGCCCATTTTTCCCTTGAACAAACTTTTTATTCTTTTGAATAGCCTTTTCTTTTGTAATGCATTCACTTTTATTGTGACCAGTCTTATCATAGTGTGTGCAAATTTTATTCTCAGGAAGTGTGAGATACTTGCTTTTGGGATCCCATTTAGGTGGCAGATTCCCGAAGCCAATTCCTCTTCTATTACTACTGTGATGTTCCTGTAGCCATGACAGTGCATCGGAGGGCCTATTCAATTTACAAGTTCTGTCTAGTTCATGCTTGACCTTGCCTAGATCCTTTGTCAAAATTCTTACTTGCTCATCCTTCTTATACAACTCATCTCTTAGTTTACCTACATTTTCTTCTAGAGTGAGTTGTGTGCAATCAGCTGTCTTCTTACTTGTTCCTAATTTCAGTTTTAGGTTTTCAGATCTAAGTTCTAGGACATTTGATTCAAATGCATGAACCTGGTTCCTTAATGCAGTATTTTCACTTATAGTCTCACTAACCCTAAGTTCCAGGTTCTTACACTTTGCTTTCAAAATCACACATTCCTTAGACAACTGTTTCTTTTCATTGTTTATATCCTTAGATTCATCAATGAAATCTAGAAGTAACTCAGATAGCCTTTCTTTAGACAAAAACTTAATCTTGTCTTTTAGATGGATTATACTTACTTCGGATTCCTCATCGGATTCTCCAATTGCCATAAGTGCTTGTTCATCTTCATCTTCATCATCTGAGTCCTCATCTCAGCTTTCTCCCCAAGCAGCAACCATAGCCTTTGTTGATCTTTTGTTCTTCTTGGGATAAACCTTTTCCTTCTTTCTGTTTCTTCGTTCAACCCTTTTCCTTCTTCCATTCAATTTCCCATTGAGGGCAGTTTTTGATGTGGTGATCAGTCTTCCCACACGTGTAGCAGCCCTCATTGGTCTATTTTTCAGGGAACAATTGGTTTGATGTAGCCTCCACTTCTTGAAGAACCCTTTCCTCTCATTAGGTACTTCTTGAAGTCCTTTGTGATCATAGTCATTTCATCATCTTCTAGATCAGAACCTTCAGTGATTCTGAGTTCCAGACTCTTTTCCTTCTTGGGTACATCCATCTTTATGGTTTTTCTTCTAAGTTCATAAGCAGTGAGATTTCCAATTAGCTCATCCAACCTAAGAGTGGTAATGTTCTTTGATTCCTGAATTACAGTGATTTTGCTCTCCCAATTAACTGGCAGAACTCTTGTCAAAATCTTCTCAACTCTGTCTTCTTCAGAAATAATCCTTCCAAGAGACTTAAGTTCATTTGTCTGTATGGTGAACCTTGTATATATCTCTTGGATGGTTTCCCTTTCCTTCATGGTGAAATTCTCATACTGAGAATACAGTAGTGTTCCTCTGGACCTCTTCACTTGAGGTGTTCCTTCATGAGCCACTTGCAAAGTTTTCCAAATTTTCTTAGCAGTAGTACAACTTTGAATTTTGCTGTACTTGTCTGGACCGAGTCCACAAACAAGCCATTTCTTGACTTTAGCATTCTTCTCCCATTTTCTCAAATCGTCAGCAGTGCAGTCAACTCTTATTTTTGGTACCTCTTCTCCTTCGGCATTTATCTTCATGATAGCCAATGGACCATCTGTGACAATGTCTCATAGCTCATAGTCTTCTCCTATGATGTGGTCTCTCATTCTGTTTTTCCACCAAGAGTAGTACTGGCCGTTGAAGAGTGGTGGCCTAGTAGTGGATTGCCCTTCCCAGTTTCCAGGTGGTGCACTCAACTTGATCTTCTCCTAAGGTGTTAGCCTCTTCAAGGATAACCTGCTCTGATACCAATTGATATTTTAACTTCAATACCATACAAGAGTGGGAGGGGGTGATTTGTGTGGTGTCCAATTTTCGCGTGCACGGATTATAGAAGAACCTAGTTCTTCTATGTGTTTCTTATATTACTGTTGCGGAATAATAAATACAGAAATTAAAGAACACAAGTATTTTACGTGAAAAACACCTGGCTCAAAAGGTGAAAAAAACCACGACCTACTTCCCAGTAGGATTTTCCCGAACTCTCCACTAAATCACTGAACCAAAAACTGTATTTACAAAATACTTTTGTAAACCTAGGATTAACTCTAATCCCGTTGTGGCAACCAACCTCTAACTGTTGCGACAACTTCAAATTAACTCTAACTTGAATACTTTGAGTACCTATTACAATTTTCTCTAGATAAAACTGAAAGGTACAATATGAAAATACCTACTACAATTGAACTAGAATAAAAGACACACTTGGAGTTGGTTCTTCTATCTGGTTCATGTAACTTCAGGTTCACACACTTGAATCACACACGAACTACTTGCAAAATGCCTTGATATTTTGCTCTCAATTCACGTTTAACTTCTGCTTTTGTGCGTTACCTGTAGAATGAGAACATCCTACGATTTATAGAGTTAGTAGAGTAGAAAATAACTAGAGTTCTAATTCTACTCTTCCTTGGTGGAAGAGTTCTAGTTAATCTCAACTCCTAACCCCTTCCTCATCTTGGATAATATTCTCGTTGAGTAAGGAGTCCTTCTCCTTATTAATTATGCAATCTTTTCGATCAAGAGATATCTATTATTATGTCAGATTTCATTTATCTCCTGCATATGCATCTCACGTGCTTTGAATCTGCCCGTGTCTATGCCTACCAGTGATGGACTTAGTTCATCCATAAGTTCCTTTGTCAATCTTTAAAACTATTCTTTACTTTGGCCAACAATAATTTATCGGGAGGTTTTGGTTTTATGTCCCCCTCCTATTGTACCTTTTCTTGATTTTATAATAAACAAGGTAGGGGTCAATGCCAAAACCTCCATCACCACGGGAAGTGAAAGCCTGAGTCATTGGATTAATTAAAAAAAGATATTGTTGATAGAGTTTGGTTCGAACACATATACTCGAATAATGTGCTTATAAAAAATTCTCATTAAGAATAATATCATAAATTAAAGTTAGAGTGCTTCCAAATTAAAAAGGTATTATTCTTTTTTGAAGGAACCGGTAATTAAGAAAATAATGTCAAATAAACTGAAATCAAGGGAGCATATACATTCTAATGATTTGCAAATCGCACCGAGTGCCATGACTTCACGAGTGTTAATGCTTTGTGGAATGGCAAATCTTAACTTATTGCTTCATAGAAACAAGAGTGTCATCCACAACATCAATTGTCACTTGGTGCGTGCTATTTCATTTGCACGTGTTTTATTGATTCGTAAGCGTTCGAGAGAAGTCTTTAGTATATCGAGAATTAATACATACTTGTGAGAATAGTGGAATTGAGTAGGCTTTAAATATTCTTTCCTTCAATAGTTTCCCTAGCCTGCCCGCATTGATGAATTGTCACTACAGTTTCTATTTTGGTTGAGTCGAGTTTCATTTGGTTCAAGGCTTCAAGCTATCTGTAAACTAATGGTATTTTGCGTTAACTGGTTATCCCAATTCCTTCATTGACCTCTACACATTTGAACATTTCTGTAGAAAATGAAAGTCATGTGCATCCAGCTATAGACCAATATCTTCCTTCAAAATAGGGATTTGTCACATTACCAATTTAAAATAGTGCTTGCCTTTTCTCTCAGTTTAATCAAGGAATTAGCGTATCCACACATGTTGCCACGTTTAGACGTGTAGTACGATTAACTTTCTTCCAGCTATACTACAACAGATTTTAGATACTATACAATAAATCATGTCAATAACAAAATAGGTTTGTGAAATTATCTAATTTCTAATTATGAAATGCGTCAACTTTTAAGATGGATGACAAAAAGAAATACTCCAACTTAGCTTGTAATTAAGAAATTGGGACTGACACTGTAAAACAAGTGCGCGATGACAATGGCACAACGTATTGTAATAATCAAAGAGAAGTTTCTCAACGTTTCCATACCCCACTAGTTGTTGTTCGTCACTAATTTCAATTTTCGGTTGAATTCGATCTAATTTACAATAGATTTAAAAGGGCGAACAGATGCACAAAGTATTCCGTATTCACGCAGTGTTCGAAAAGAAATTTGCAACAGATATTGACCTTTAGAAATCGGCATTTCTCTCTGCAGTAATTCTTTGACATTCTCTTCTCCTATCAAGCTACTTGTTTGACTTTGGACCGGATTACATTGATCCATATACCAAAAATTATATTAGTTACTAAACTTACAAATTAACTTATATCAAAATGAATCAATCACAAATAGAAAAAAGATTGTCCACGTGCAACAGTTACAACCTTATAAATTAACTTATACGTGTATTTTTACTAAATTTATCAAAATGAATATATTACAAAAAAACAAAAAACGAAAAAGCAAATGATTAAAATAGCTCCATTACCGGTCCAAGAAAACGGTTGATATAAGTCCAAGCCCCCGGCATGTAGATGTTAATTTGTTTTGGCCCAACATCTTACGGATTTGTTCCTTTGGGGCAACTTAATCATCAAGCCGAAAAGCACACGTGTGACCTTATACTCTAACTTATATATATCACTTTACTTATAGTTAATTTTTTACAGGTGTCACATGTACGCCTTGTTTAGAATTTGTTAGTGTAAAGCCTTCTTTTTTGCCATCCCTCTAAGAGTGACAATGGTGTAATATCTAAAATAACTAAAAGAAGATATCCTACCATCCAGCTTCCAAACCTAAGTGTATAGTCACGACATAATATGATTTGTTTAGCCCAAAAAACAAAAAAAAAACTAGTATGTCAAATACATAGATAACTTTAAGTACACATTTGAGCAATAAGAGTCTTAGGCACATGTGATTTCTTACACAATTCGACATGATAACTTTCATTAGAATCATGTTTTTAAGTCCTAACATATTAACACACAACCCATGCTTAAATCACATTCTCAAATAGTAACTCAACATCACAAGAGCATTTGGAATACCTATTGAATGCATATATCTTTTGACACAAGACTTAT
>NC_090817.1:92105622-92131622 GCF_000390325.3 Nicotiana tomentosiformis | reverse complement strand
ACACCAAACATTGGACAAGCATATATATATATATATATATATATATATATATATATATATATATATATATATATATATATATATACATGTCAAAGATGTTTAGTATTAATTCTTCTATATTTCATTCATTCATCACTAATAATGCATGACATAGATTAATCGATATAGGTCGAGACGTTTTGTTTTTACTATTAGTCGATATAGGTCAAACGTTTTATTTTTAATATTTATCGATGCATCTAAGTAAGTTATAATAAGTAGATGAATCAATTTACAAATAGATATATTTGATGATAAATTATATATACTAATTAGGATCTTCACAAGTCTATCCCTAAAAGAACCCGACCATGTGGTCCTAGCGCTTCGTGTTCTTATATATATACGGCTATACCTCTATATATATAGCATATACGGCTTGTTATAGTATATGTTAGTGTGTGTGTGTGTGTGTCTATATATATATATATATATATATAAAACACGCTTCGTTGTACTACTTTAACTACATATATAGCATGTTAGATATAGTATATGTTAGTGTATTCATTATTTGTATTACAAAAGTGTTAACAGATTACATTTATATTATTTAGATAGTAAATATAAAAGTAATTCAAAAGTTTGACCAATATTGACGTAATAACCGACCAACTTTGATCGGTTATTTTCCAGAAAATAAAAATTACCGACCAAAGTTGGTTGGTAAATGCTTCCCTTGCATTAACCGACCAACGTTGGTCGGTAATTTTAAATATAAATTCTTAAATTTTATAAAACATTTTAAATAATAAAATAATTATTAAAATTTAAAAAATTGGGTCCAGATTACCGACTAACGTTGGTCGGTAATCCAAATGTTCTTTGACTAAGCAAGTCTGACCAGCTGGGTCAACTTGTTGACCAATTTACCGACCAACATTGGTAGGTATTTATTTTTAAAAAAATATAAAATATTTTTTTTCCAGTTTTCGTCCAAGCTGGACGGTTTTGGTCGTTGTTTTTGACCGACCAACGTTGGTCGGAAAATTTTTGATCGGTTTTTAGCAGATTTCTAGTAGTGAACCAAACCGATTAAAAAACCCGACTAGGTTTGGTTTGGTATTAAGTTAAAAAATTCGAACCAAACCGACATATAAATATATAATTTTTATATATACTTTTAAGATTTTATATAGAATTTCTTTAATAAATGTCTAGAAATATTTGGATTCGCTTGCGGGATATAATATTTAATAAAATATGAAGTGCTCCATATTTATTAACCTTAATTAATGAGTTGTATGATTACTTTCTTATCAAGTGTTATTGAAGTGCGTCAATCTCGTTGTTCTTCCATATTCATACATGTCAAGATCTATTAAATTCTTATATCTTTTTCGAATTTGAAGTGGTTATTATTATTTAGATATCATATTGATTTTTATGTTCAATTACTAAATTCGGTTAACCTTTAAAGTGTACATCAATGAAAAATTATTGTCAAACGACTAAAAAAATAAATATCATGTGTTACTAAGTAGATTCTCCCATGATAATATTTAATAGATAATATGTTTGTCAATTTTATTAATTTTTACTATCGTCAGTGAGTATAACATAAGAATTAATTTTCATGTTTTATGTTTTCCTCTGTGCTTGTCCTTCTCAGTGAAAGAGATAAGAATAGTCTGTAGACACCAAGATATTATAAAAATGTGACTAAAACTTTTGTTAAAATGTGAGTATGCGTGCATGCAGATTTACAAATGGTTATGGCTTTTATGATAGGATGTCCTCTTTTTGTTAAGTTACCTGTTGTTAATCCTTAGCAGGTTTTGTAAGTTTTTGTAACCTTTTTATTCACATAAGGAGGTAAACTAGGATAGTTGATCTTTCTCTCTATTGTAACTGATTTTTTGGATGAATGAAAGGAATACGCCACCTATGGCGTAACTTTATTTTTTTTTTTAAAAGTCTTGCATCAATAGTACTTAAAGAGTATAAGCTAAGGTAGAGCTATAAATGGTTAAGATGTGAAAAGCTTGGAAAATTTTGTCACAGCCAAAGCTATGGGTTCGATAAACCCATAGTTCACCAGCGATGATATAGTAGGACTTGAATTTTGTCACTGTATATAACTTAAATTTCAACTTTATAAATGGCTTGATTGTGAATATTTTTAATATCGTCAGTGAGTATAACATAAACTCTAGTTATATTTATCATTGAAGCAACATACACAATGCTCTAAAAATCAACTAGGTATAAATAGGAAAGCATACAACAAATGAAGTATTGAATCAGAAAGTTTGATAGATACACATGAAACGTTGAATATACGTACAATTGTCCGTTGTTAACATACAGTATTTGATGTCAATGACGAATATACATACAATTGTCCGTTATATAATTGAAAAAGTAGCTAGCAACGTTGTATAATTCGTACAGGAAAACTAGTTTTCATCTTAGATGTCAATGACGAATTATAGATAGGACTAAATCCGTCTAAAGGAACGATCCGAAATCTCTTTAGAATAGTAGCTGCCACCAGCTTTATCTGCATGAAAGCAATTTCTTTTCCAAGACAAGTCCTTGGCCCTGCTTCAATTCAAGAGGAACTGGTGGGTATAGTCTCATGCTTTCACAAATCGAAGCATGTGTATACACCATTTCATTCAAATCATCATCATCTTTTTCTTCGATTTCTTTGACAATCTCCTTTTCTACTTGTGGGTGACTCGAGACTAGCCAAAAGAACCATATTAAAGCTGAAAATAGCGTGTCATCACCAGCCAGGATGAAATTAATACCTGTATCTATGACAAACTTCTCATCAACTACTACATTGTATTTGAGAGCCCTTGTTATAAATCTGTCAAAAAAATCGCCTCCCTCATCTATGGAAGAGTTTTGCATCGAAAACTTCTCCACCTTTCCCGCGATTCTCTTCTTTACATATTCTCTGAGTACATCAACTGCATACCTGTGAAGTCCGATTCAGAACTTAAATGTGTAAGAGAAAAATAATTACTTGAATTTCAATAAATATTGAGTAGTAAAATTTTGAACCCATAATTTAAAGTGCGTCCAATGAATATTCAAGGAAACCTAAAGGTTGAACATATCAAATTCAAATTTTGAATATGCCTCTAGTCTGCATACCTGAGATTCTCTTCAGATCCAATGTTAAGAAGCTTTTTAGCTTTCCACAAGATGGAAGGGCAAGTGAACCTTCTCATACTGATCTTTATTGCAGTTTCAAAAGCATCTATTAATGGTTTCTCAGGGAGAGATGGTAACAAGTATTCTGGATCATGGCTAAAACCTACCTGGCATAGAATGTCAAATGTAAGCCTATGAAATATGTCCTGGAGGTCTAGAGTAGCTTTATCTATATCTGCCCTAGAGAATAAAGGAATAAGACGGCCAGAGAGCTCTTTAATGGTGGATGATTTTACTCTATAACGAAATGTATCCGCGTGGAATATATGACTGAGGAAATGCCTTTGGGTTTTCCATTTCTCTCCATCTACAAGTAAAAGTCCATCCCCTAATAAGTCTGAGAAAACAAATTGCATGGTAGGATCTTTGCGATAAATGTGGAAACGTGTCTTAACGATATGCTTGATAATAGAGGGGTTTCTTGTCAAGACGCATTTTTTACCAAATGGTCCTTTAAGGGTAATGGTTGATAAAGTGATTTTTGGAAGAGTTCTGATGTCCACAGAACTGCTCGGTGTCTATTTTGCACTAATGAGAACAAGCAACCAAACAGTGGGTAGGATTTTGGAAGCTGCTTTGGCTGCTTGCTCAATTTTGAACAACTGTGTTTTGAGAAGAACGGGTGGAAATAGATGAAGAACAGAAGCAATCTATATATTTGACATGGTACTACCCTTTTTTTTTTTGTGGCTAAACAGATCATATTAAATCGTGACTACATACTTAGGTTTGGAGGCGGGATGGTGGAATATCTTCTTTTAGTTATTTTAGATATTACACCATTAATTGTTACGCTCCTGATAGGCTTCTACAATGGCAAGTTCTAAAAAAGGCCTATGTTTAATGATACCTTGGCAAATACCAATTTTAAAATAAAATAAAGTGAAGGAATATAAATAAGTTAGAGCACAAACTCACATACTATATGCGTTTTTGGGCCTCGTTATGTTGCGCCCTAGTGTCACGACCCAAAATCCACTAGTCGTGATGGCACATAACCCAAACTCTTAGGTCAGTCAATTAACAGTTAACACAAGTCGAATAAAATAAAGGCGATCAACAAATGATATATCTAGTTTCCATACAATATCCCAAAGACTGATAATACAAATCATGAGCTACTAAGACTGGATTTTGCAAAAACTTATATTCCGCCCATTTCAATTTACGTGAACCTATTTCCTTTTTAGTCTATGCTAAAAAGAATGACCCATTTCCTTATTTGGAAACAATTTACCTTTATAAAATGATTTATAGCTACACAAAATATATGTGCCTCATTTTACACGAGAAGTTCAAAAGTCTTCTCTCTTTTCTTAAAATTTGTGCCTAGTCAAATGAGTTTACATAAATTGAAACAGAGGAAGTATGAAATAAATACAACTTTTGTTTGAAATGTATATAAACAGAATTCAATTCTAAGACTACCCAGTAAAAACAAGTTGCTTCATCCGGGAGGCACAAACATCTTCAGAGCCAGCTTCCGTCATCAACCGCATCTCAGCTCCAAGATCTGCACGGAAGGTGTAGAAGTTTAGTATGAGTACAACTGATCTCATGTACCTCAATAAGTATCTTGACTAACCTTGGTGAAGTAGTAACGCTTTTAAGTTAAATGATACTCACTGATATAACATGTGCAATAGACTAGTAATGGAACAATACTAAAACATAACAGAGAAGAGTACAAGATCAAATATGCGAGGCAATAAAAGAATCACCAGAGTAAATCAGGATTGTAAATTTATAACTTTCATATAACTTTCATAGTGTGACAAATGTACTCAAGATATCAAATCGAATGGCACGGCAACACCCTTAGTGCATTTATCTCATCCTCACCAAATATATGAATGTAAGTCAAGTCAATTGGCTCGGCAACACTCTTCGTGCATTTATCTCTTCCTCATCGAGCATACGTATAACAGATACCATCCAGGTGAAAGAAATGCCAATAATAATAACGATAAAGTGGGAGATACATAGGTAGCAATAACAAACAACACATGCATATGGGTAACAATAACAGACTGGATAAGAGGCATAGAAGTAATGATAGTATTCAAGGTAGAAGAACATAAATTTCACTAGCTAACATGATAGAAGACTTAGATATAGATATAACAAATATGAAGGACAGTATGATCTTTATAAACTAAACAAATAGAAGGCATGAATAACTAACGAATTAGAAGGCTTATACGGAAGTGCAACAAATGAGAAATGACCTAGATATAGATATGACAAATAAGAAGGAAGGCATGATATTTACAAGTTAAACAGATAAAAGTCACGGATAACACAACAACAATTGAATAGAGGACTAAGACAGAACAACAACAACTAGTCACATAGAAAACATAAGTGCAATAATAACAGCTTAAGATAACGACATGAATGTATACAAAAGGAAAAGGTATCAGTACATAATGCATGTCTCTCGTCCTCGCCTGCACGAAAATTAAACACCTTTCGTGCCATGAACACATGATAATATAAAAATATGGCACGACATCACCCTTCATGCTTTTACTCTCATTAATATATGATAATGTAAATGAAATGATACGGCATCACCCTTCGTAATTTTACTCTCACCCTCACATGATAACGTAAATGAAATGGCACATGATAATGTAAATGAAATTGTACGGCACCACCTTTCGTGCTTTTACTCTCATCCTCACATTATAATTTAAATAAAATGGCATGACATCACCCTCCATACTTTACACTCTTCATCACCAAGCACATGTATATCAATAACAAGCAAGGTAGAAAGCATGAATAACGCCAAGAAGAGTGATTAATTGAATATTCCAAGTGAATATCAATCCCAACTTTAAAGCCGATAAAAATTCAACAAACCTCACGAATCTTATTGTTAAAGTATTTCAACAAGTCTGAAAAATGACCTTCAACTCAAGTATAAAATCCAACATCTCAAGAATAATGGTCGTAGAGATGTATTTGTGATTAAGTATAATGACGACCAGATTTAGCACCTCAATAATTTCACAAAAGCCCGTCAAATTTTAACAAAATATAATAAGTTAAATCATGGTTTCTAGCATTTAACTTCATATTCTTAGTAATCTAGAAGTCAAGTAAGATATGAAATAAGAAGGTCACGTATTTCTACAATGCACAAATAATCGTATAATTTATCCTGGAGCATAATTAACCCTGGCACATGCATATACGCTCATTACCTCATATATGCATCATCCCCGCATATAGCAACAATATCAATTAATAGAAAAAATATTTCTAATAAAGTAAGGAAAGACACTTACCCCAACCAAGCCAAATCGATACACTAGAAGCACAATCTCGCTCAAATCATCCTCCGAACGACTCGAAACTAGACAAAAGTAACTAAAAATCTGTAAGGTCCCATAAAAGTTTACCCTAAACCCGGGGTTTTATGTTGCCGAGGTAGACTTATGCGTTGATGATTGTAGAGATTCATCGCGACGAGCTTGTTCGCCGTGGTACGGACTTTTTGGGTTGAACAGTGAGTTGGGGAGTTGAAGAAAAGTTTCGGTAGCGCATGGCATTTCTGCGGTCCGTTTTGCGATCATAGAACTGCTATATGGACCGCATATCTGTCGCGGAATGAAGTATAAACTTGAGAGCTAATTTTAGGACCATTATGCGGTCCATTATGCAGCCGCATAATCATTTCGCAGGCAGCACAATCCATCGCAAATCTAACATAAAACTTTCCGTAGGGAAGTTCTGCGGCGCATTATGCGACCGCAGAATTGGTCTGTGGACCGCAAACCAGTCGCAGAGTGAAGCAAAAATGCCTAGTTCTGGAGGGCCATTATGCGGGCCACAGAAACGTTATGTGGTCGCATATGCGATCGCAGATCTGCATCTGTGCTTTATTTTTCTAATATTTTTAACCCCGACCCTATTTTGATATATAGTCTTTGAAGACCATTTGTAAAGTAAAAACATGATATTTGTAGAGAGAGGAAGTGCATAAGTGAGAGAGAAAGTTCCTAAGATTCTATCCATCAATTCTTGCTCAAAGTTGGAGAATTCACAAGGAGAAACTCACAAGTTCTTCATCCAAGAGGTAAGGTTCCATGTCCTAGCCTCTATTTCGAATTTGGGATAGAAGATGATTAATGAGGGGTATGATTCTTGGGTGTTAAGAGTGTATCTATGCATGCATGTACAATCATGAGTTGTGGGAAGGTAGTTGAGCTCAAATGGTTAGACTTTGGGTTGTGGGGGTAAAAGAAATCCACCATATGAGAAGCTAAAGATCATAATGCCCACCTAGTATTCGATAAAATGCTCAAATGAGCTGGAAACATGAACTCTTTCCTAATTTGTGTTCAATTTTGCTATATCTATAAATAGATCAAAGTTTCTAGGATTTCCGGAACTGTATAGTGAATTAAGTAAAGCTCAAAGCTAGGTATGTTGGCTAAAGTCCTCTTTTAGAATTGAACCCCACAATGGCCTTGTAAGTCTCGTGTTGCTCATTATAAATTAATTATTCCGAATAAGTCTTGTGTCAAAAGATATATGCATTCAATAGGTATTCCAAATGCTCTTGTGATGTTGAGTTACTAGTTGAGAATGTAATTTAAGCATGGGCTGTGTGTTAATATGTTATGACTTAAAAACGTGATTCTAATGAAAGTTATCATGTCGAATTGTGTAAGAAATCACATGTGCCTAAGACTCTTATTGCTCAAATGTGTACTTAAAGTTATCTATATATTTGACATACTAGTTTTTTTTTTTTTTTGGCTAAACAAATCATATTAAGTCGTGACTATACACTTAGGTTTGGAAGCTGGATGGTAGGATATCTTCTTTTAGTTATTTTAGATATTACACCATTGTCACTCTTAGAGGGATGGCAAAAAAGAAGGCTTTACACTAACAAATTCTAAACAAGGCGTACATGTGACACCTGTAAAAAATTAACTAAAAGTAAAGTGATATATATAAGCTAGAGTATAAGGTCACACGTGTGCTTTTCGGCTTGATGATTAAGTTGCCCCAAAGGAACAAATCCGTAAGATGTTGGGCCAAAACAAATTAACATCTACATGCCGGGGGCTTGGACTTATATCAACCGTTTTCTTGGACCGGTAATGGAGCTATTTTAATCATTTGCTTTTTTGTTTTTTGTTTTTTTGTAATATATTCATTTTGATAAATTTAGTAAAAATACACGTATAAGTTAATTTATAAGGTTGTAACTGTTACACGTGGACAATCTTTTTTCTATTTGTGATTGATTCATTTTGATATAAGTTAATTTGTAAGTTTAGTAACTAATGTAATTTTTGGTATATGGATCAATGTAATCCGGTCCAAAGTCAAACAAGTAGCTTGATAGGAGAAGAGAATGTCAAAGAATTACTACGAGAGAAATGCCGATTTCTAAAGGTCAATATCTGTTGCAAATTTCTTTTCGGACACTGCGTAAATACGGAATACTTTGTGCATCCGTTCGCCTTTTTAAATCTATTGTAAATTAGATCGAATTCGTCCGAAAATTGAAATTAGTGACGAACAACAACTAGTGGGGTATGGAAACCTTTTTACCGGTTCCTTCAAAAAAGAATAATACCTTTTTAATTTGGAAGCACTCTAACTTTAATTTATGATATTATTCTTAATGTGAATTTTTTATAAGCACACTATTAGAGTATCTGTGTCCGAACCAAACTCTATCAAGAATTTTTTTTTAAAATTAATCCAATGACCCAGGCTTTCACCTTATGTGGTGATGAGGGATCTGGCATTAATCCCTACCTTGTTTATTGTAAAATCAAGAAAAGATACAATAACAGGGGAACATAAAACCAAAGCCTCCTGATAAATTACATAATTGAAAATTTACTACTAAGACATATCTAGTACATATAGCAAATCCAGCAAAGAGCGCAAATCTGTTATATGTGCTTATATATCCAAAAAGAAAAAAAAACAATTTCTCCACATTTGGGAAATAAAAGCATATACAACTGCAGTAAGCTACCTTCCAACAAAGAGCAGACTAGCTATCATCTCGCAACAAAGTGGTTCTTGATAATTTTATGTCTTAGATTAGGCAACGGTATCCTGTCAAGTTTGTAATAGCCGAAATCCTGCTTAGGGAGATTAATGTCATTAAAGATCATAGCCTCATGTATCTCATGGCTGCATTTAGTGAGGATGTCTGCCACATTATTAGATTCCTTGTAGCAATGCCTAATAATAATATTGTGAGTTTATATGAGCTGTTGTGCCTCCTTGATGGTACTGTCGATGTGCCACGGTGATTTTAAATTATTGTTTAACATATCAATAACCTGTTTTGAGCCATATTCAAAGTATAATTCTATCATATCCATTTGAGTGACACCATTGAAGGCCTAATAAAGCAGCCTTAACTTCTGTCACGACCCAAAATTCATTGAAGGTCGTGATGGCGTCGGACACCGCTGTCAGAAAAGCTAAAAATAAATACTTAATTTGGTTGTCATTATAATATTTTTGAAATCATATTTCCTTCAATTAAATAGTAAAAGATGGAATTTACAGAGTAAATAATAATATTTTTAACAATTCCAATACAGTGCAACCCATAATCGCCCCAAAACCCCGGTGTCACAAGTGCATGAGTATCAACTAGGAATATAAAATAAAATACAACGTCCGTCCGGAATACAAATTGGACATGAAAAATATAAATACTCTGAGGGAGATTAAGTTGGCTGCGGGTCGTACTATGGAGTGCAGCTCACCTAAGTCTCTGCATGCCTACACGCATCTGCTCTCACAAGGCCGCTTAACATAAATGCACCTGCACAAAACAATGTGCAGCAAGTGTAGTATGAGTATGTTAATCAACGCGTACCCAGTAAGTATCCCGCCTAACCTCGAAGAAGTAGTGACGAGGGGTCGACTTCGACACTTACTATGGGCTATAAATAAAATGTCAATGATATAATTAAGCATGGATTACATAAAACGGCTATAAGCTCAATATCATGAAATAAGTAAACAATTCTTGTGTTGATAAGAAATTTCCAAATTTATTTTCGTCATTTAATATTTTTTGTATCCCGGGCCAATGAAAGCAATATCAATTATTATCAATTCCAAAAATATATCATGCGCAAATCATGTTGAGGTCGTACGACCCGATCCAACATAATATTTAAATTGTGCACTGCCGAGGGTCGAACGACACGAATCATAGATGCATCTATCTCCTACCGAGGCGTTCGGCCCGCTCCACAAAAGAGAAAACACATTAAATAACCAATTCTAGATTTGTTAAGGGGAAATATTCCAAAATTTATAATATTCTCATTTAATGGTCAAGTAAATGAAGTTTAACCTTTTTACAATTCCTTTATCAAGTTTCTAAATGTCTTAAACACTTAAATTAACAAGTAGGGCGCAAACATCACAAGTACAATATGATATGGGTCCTAAACTACCCAAACATAAGCATAATAGTAGGTACGCACGAACTCTCGTCACCTCGTGCATATGTAGCCCCCACAAATAGAAAACATAATGATTTGATTCACCTATGGGGTTTATTCCCTCTTACAGGATTAGAAAGGAGACTTACCTCTCTCCGAAGTCCCATAACCGGCTCTAACGTCTTTCCAATAACTCAAGTTGATGCCCAATGCTCCAAAACTAGTTAATAAATGTGCGAATCCATAAATATATACTCTAATACTCCATATAATTCAGTTTATAACAATTTCTAACTCCGCTTGAAAAGCCGATAAAAATCACCTTCGGGCCCACGTGCCCGAATTCCGAAACTTTTCGAAGATAAACTTTACCCATGACACCACGAACTCAAATATATCATTTATTCAAAATTCCGTGTCTAATTTCGTGGTCAAAATCCAAAAATACCAATTTCTAGATTTTTCTTCAAAATCCCAAATTTTCACATATTTTCAAGTCTAAATCCATATATAATCCAAGTATTTAACTTGCAATAGGTGAGAATCACTTACCTTGACATAGATAGCGAAAATCTCCCTTCCAAGAGCTCCAAACATCGCCCAACCAAATGAAAAATGGAGGAAAATGGCCAAATCCCGTCTTTAAAACTTCACTAACCAGGTCCGCCCTTCTTCGCGATCGCGAAGGCCAAAGAAACACTACCTCCAAATTTTCAATTCGCGTTCGCGACACTATGGTCGTGTTTGCGAAGGCCAGCTGCCCAGACCCCTCGCGTTCGCGTTGCCTTCTACGCGTTCACATTGCCTTCTACGCGTTCGCGTTGCCTTCTACGCATTCGCGTTGCCTTCTACGCGTTCGCGTTGCCTTCTACGCCTTAGGCCCATATCCCCCCTTCTTCTTCGCGTTCGCGTCGCCTTGGCCGCATTTGCGAAGGCCCACCCAGCTCTTGCCTCGCGTTCGCGTCCACTTGCTCGCGTTCGCGAAGGCCAACACAGCAGCCTCACAAATTTCCACTATGCGAATGCGGGACTTCCTTCACGTTCGCGAAGAAGGACACCAGACACCAGCAACAACAGTCCAAAACATCCCGAAATGATCCGAAATCACCACGAAATACACCCGAGGCCTCCAGAACCCCGTCCAATCACACTAACCAGTCCCATAACATAACACGGATCTGCTCGAGGCCTCAAATCATATCAAACAATATCAAAATCATGAGTCGTACCCCAATTCAAACTTAATGAACTTTAGAACTTCAAACTTCTATATTCGATGCCGAAACCCATCAAATCACGTCCGATTGATCTCAAATTTCGCACACAAGTCACCTTCGACATTACGGACCTACTCCAACTTTCGGAATCAGAATCCGACTCCGATATCAAAAAGTCCACTCCCGGTCGTACTTCTCAAAAACCTTCAAATTTCTAACTTTCACCAAATGACCCCCGAAATGGCCTACGGACCTCCAAATCCACATCCGGATGCGCCCCCAATACCATAATCACCTTACGGAGCTATTTACAAACTTGAAATCCCAAACGAACATCGATAATATTGAAATATACTTCAACCCAAATTTATAAAATTCTTCCAAAATGCCATCTTCTACAATAGGCGCTGAAACGCTCCCGGGTCATCCAAAACCGAATCCGGATATACGCCCAAGTCCAACATCATCATACGAGCCTGTTGGAACCTTCAAATCCCAGTTCTGAGGTCTTTTACTAAAAAATTACACTTTAGTCAATTCCTCCAACTTAAGGCTTCCGAAATTAGAATTCTTGTTTTGAACTTGTGGGGGGGGGGGGGGGTTGTGTTGTGAACTTGTGATGGGATTAAGGGAGGCAATTGAGCTGCTAGTTCCCAGTTTGTTTAGATCCTGTACCTGACATCTTTGGATAGAAATAAATAATGTTGACAGTAAAATGACAGATAACTAGGTTTATAATTGAAGAAAAAAAATATGATACATAACAATAGATACTCCAAGAAACCAAAGGCCAGCTTGTACTAGTAAATAATAAACAGAATTATGTACCTTACTATTTGATCATACTAAAGCGCCTAAGATACACTTCAATCTTTGACTAAAGCAAAACAACATTATATATACTGTTTACAAGAATGTGCTATCTCATGACAAACCACAATTTTTCTAACATTAAATCCTATGAGTCATTTGAAAGGCTCTCTGTTCTAAACAGTAGCAATTGGAAAGAAAAGACATACAAAAGATCCATTGATCCAATATATGGTATTCCTTATTTATTTGATAATGACACTTGACATTTTTCTGAGTTATTAAGGTAGAATACATGGTTTAGAAATTCATGCTTTAAAAGAAGTAATTGGAAGATTATGTAACTTACAGATTTACCCCATCATTACCGTATGCTTCATATCTGCTTATATTTTATTATATTATTTTATTGGACCTTTAGTAAGTGTCTATGTCGACCCCTCGTCACTATTTCTTCGAGTTCAGGCTAGACACTTACTGGGTATGCGTTGATTTACGTACTCATGCTGCACTTCTACACTAAATGTGCAGGATCTGACAGCTTCATTCGATGATCACCTTGGCGTGTAAGTGCACCTGTTGAGGAGACTTCATGTGAGGTGCATTCCAGGCTACGGATCGTGGTCCACCGAGTCTCCATTGTACTAATTATTTTTTCTGTCTTATTACATTTAGGACAACTGTTGTATTATTATTGTACTCCTTAGAAAAATACTCATGTACTTATGATACCAGATTTTGGGGGTTCCAACGGGTTATTGATGTAGTTGTGTAAATATTATCACTTACTTTGAAAATCTATTTCATACGATTTCATTAAGGAAAAGTTTTGATTTCAATTACTAAAATAGGTAAGTAAGTTGATAGATCACCGTTGGCTTGCCTGACGGCGGTGTTAGGCGCCATCACGACCTTAGGCAAATTTTGGGTTGTGACAGCTTGGGATCAGAGCGTTAGGTTCACTTAGGTATCACGAGTCATGAGAAAGTCTAGTAGAGTCTTGAGGATCGATATGAAGACATCTGTACTTATCTTCGAGATGCTACAGGGCTATTAGGAGCACTTCCCTTCTTGATTTCCTCATCGTGTAGTTTGATTCCATTGAGGCTCGTGCCTTTATTTCCTTCATACTCAATCTTATGCGACACGAAGCACTTACTGTCAATTGGACATCGAGTAGTGGTATTGACACTGCAGACGTAGTGCCGGATGTTTTCCCTGCGTGTTCGGACGAGTTATTATCGTCACTTTGCGGAAGGGTGTTCTATCCTTTCAGATCAGTATCTGTACTTCTTATGGTTTTGAGGCTATGCACGGATTGCTAGGTTGTTCATGAGTTGTTATCACACCGTGTTGGTGTAATGGTAGAGTGCTTATGTATGGATCGCGGCAGTGAATGGTTCGGAAGGAGGATTTCTCAGTACATGATTTATAGGCGCACATGTTGAGGAGACATCATGTGAGCTGCATTCCAGGCTGAGTCTCCATTGTAATAATTATTTTATTCTGTCTTATTATATTTGGGACAACTATTATATTATTATTGTACTCCTTAGAAAAATGCTCATGTACTTGTGACAACGGGTTTTGGGAGTTCCTACGGGTTGTTCGTTGATGTAGTTGTGTAAATATTATCACTTACTTTGCAAATCTATTTCATACTATTTCATTAAGAAATTTTTTTGATTCCAATTACTAAAATAGGTAAGTAAGTTGATAGATCACCGTTGGATTGCCTGGCGGCGGTGTTAGGCGCCATCACGACCTTTAGCGGTTTTTTGGTCGTGACAATAAATGTCCTATAATTTATTCAACTAATAGAACTAAACCGATAAAGAATTCTTTTAAAATGCAATAATTTAGTCATTCCCAAAGACCATCAATTATATTGTCTCTTTTCTCCATTGTTTTGCAATTTTTGCCTTTACCTTACGTAAAGAAAATACAAAAAAAAAAAAAAACTAACAAACTTGCGTCTTTTTCCTTGATTGTAGCTGCATGATATATAAGGAAAAATAAATTTTACTGCCGCTTCTGAATTCTAATGGATGCGTTCCTAACATATGCAACTTTTCCCTTTGGTTTATAAGACAAATGTGTTTCTAAGACAAATGCTTAGTAATATTTTTGCTAATTTATATGGAATAAATGCTTACCGTTACAAGAAGGTTTAAGTGCTTACCGATGCTTACCGTTATAAGAAGGCTTCGACTTCTACAGAAAGGCAAATAACTTTGGCTCTCATGTGAATTCTCAAGAAAATAAACCAAAAATAGAGTTTCACTATTTTATTTGCTCATGGAGTACTCAACACTAAGTACCTCATGGCTTTCTTCGCTTCTTTTATTTTTTGCTCAAACATATCTAAGTTAAATATCAGATGATTTACTCAACGAAGGATTATATATGGATATATCTTTTGTTTAAGTATCTTGAGTTCATTATTGACATATTATATTTCTTGTAGCCTTGTGGGTGCGATTCCCGTATAATATTTTATGCTTTCAATGGGCAGAAATTGACACTATAAAAGGTGTGGAGTCCATAGCTTTTGTTGGAGAATGTAGAAACTAGAAAATTTTGTGCTTGATCTTTTCTTTTATATTTTACAAAGTTAGAGAATGTGGCAGTCTGGCAGATCCCGTTTTCTTCTTTAAAGAGCGTTACACGGCTTGGCGGCAAGAATCCAAATTAGTCCAATCAATGGTTACCAGATAATAATAGAAGTAAAATACAAAGGCAAACTAATAATATGTCCGAATGTTATTTTTATTTTATTGTTATATTAATTTCTGGACTTTCATGTATTTTCTTATTGTATAATAGTTAGTATTTGATCATTTAATCAATAAAAATAATTAATGATTTGTCCAAAAGTCAAACCAAAGGATGAACGCAAATTCACCAATCGCCACAATAGACTTTAATGCAACTAGCCTATATTCACGTTGAAAATGAGTTACTCCTTTCATAATATACGAATTTTATATCTTCAGGCCGTATGATTAATTATGGAACAACAAAATTCAGTTATTTTATACCTAATTGCAAGTAAGTCTAAATACTTTGATGGGATGGACTTGTCAAATCCAGAAGTAGTAAAACAAAAAATGCATAAGATGCTAGAAATAAATTTTAAAATAGCATATTAAGCCTCAAAAAGTTATACAAAATCTTTTAATAAGTCAAAAATTGCCGAAATTGTAAAAAATACACTTCTAAATGTGATTCCATAGTAATCTTTTTTTTTCGCATTTTCAATAAAATAACAATTATAATTTGTTAAATACTCGAGAAAACCAAAAGTACTCACTTTTGACTACTTTATTAATCAAACAACTAAGGAGTATATTTATGGGCGCATATTAAACTTACCGAAAAATATAAGGATCATTTTTGTTATTTTCTCTCACATTTTAGGTGGGGTTTTAACAAAAAATGTCGAAAGTTATTTTTGTGAAAAGTGGAGCAAAGGAAAATAATTTTTATGTAACAAAAGAAAGAATAACGACTTTTATGTAATGCATACAAAGCTGGATGACCACCCATAAAATTTACTCTTTTTCTAGACCAAATGTCTCTTATTATGAATAATAGTTACCTCTAAATTATACATTTATTAATAACAAATGATATTGTTTACCATAATTAAAATTATTTGTGGACAAATATAAATCAAAGGCATGCTAGAAGAGTTATGTTACATATTCTTTTTCTATAAAATGAAAGCTAACTTTTCTCTATGTGACACTTTTATTCCTTTTTTGTTTTTTTATATGTATTTTTTTGTACATTTAATTTACATTTTGCATGTCTTATATTATATTTTAATCATAAATTTTTATATAAACTTTTATATTTTCTATATCAACTAAATTTATAATGATACATGTATGACCGCGCTTGTAACTTAACTAGTTTTTTTAATAGAGCGGAGGTGCCTTTCCTCTCATTTAACTGCTGTTGTTGTACCAAGGCTTCACAGTGAAGCCTTCGCTCTTTCAAAAGTTTCATGTAAACAAGAATTCAATACAAGAAATATGGTTTTCTGGGACACATTTAGTCGCCACATAAATTGATAGTGGCGACTCTCATATTCGACTTGGAAAGTAAACATTTATCGACGAACCATAAGAAGTCGCCAAGAAAAAGCTCTTTTGCGACGATCTTATTTCGTTTATAGGAAAAAAGATAAAATAAAAAAATTACGCTCTCAGAAAAAAGCCTCCTGTCATTTCTTTTTTATTTCTATTTTCTTCCTCCCGTTTTTGTCGGGTTAAGTCTTCCCCCAATTTTCACCAAAACAACAATAACACCCCTAACCAAATGCAACCTCTCTTCTTCTTCCTTTGTTTCCCCCCAGCCGACTAGCATTGTATTTAGTAATATAATAACAATCCAGTATAATCTCACTAGTGGGGTATGAAGAGTGTAGTGTGTACGCAGACCTTACCTTTACCCTGGAGTAGAGAGGCTATTTTCGATAGACTCTCGGTTCACTCAGGGTAATGTGTACGCAGCCCTTACCTTTGCCCTGAGGTACATTGGCTGTTTTCGATAGACTCTCGGTTCACTCCCTCCAAAAACTCCGCACCTTGCTGTTGGGGTGACTCGAACTCACAACCTCTCAGTTGGAATTGGAGGATGCTTACCACTAGAGCAACCCACTCTTATCATTTGTAATGAATAATGAACTCGGTAATTTCTGTTTTGTGGCTTTAATGACTACACTCAACAACAACAACAACAACAACAACAACCCAGTATAATCCCACTAGTGGGGTCTGGGGAGGGTAGTGTGTACGCAGACCTTACCCCTACCATGAGGTAGAGAGGCTGTTTCCAATAGACCCTCGGCATCCTTCCCTCCAATAACTACCCACCTTACTCTTGGGATGACTCGAACTTACAACCTCTTGGTTAGAAGTGGAGGTAGCTTACCATCAGAGCAACCTCTCATGTTCGGTAATTCCTATTTTTGACAAAACTTAAGTTTTATTTACTATTTTTATTTTTAGTTTGAAAATGCGTGAACTCGCTTGACGATTCATTTGCATTGTTCTGTTGTTACAATACCAGTTTTGATTGATCCTCTTTGCTTGATTAAGCTCTTGAAATCTCGAGCGCAATTTTTTTTCTGTTATAACTTTGTGAAGATTCCCACAGTTTGATAAAATGCCTAAGAGAGAAATTTCCTGGCCATAGGACATCCAATGAATTGGGTCCTCAAGGCAATATGCAATAAGCACGGGTCTAGTGTATGAAGATTGTCATTAGCATAAGTATGAAAGAATTTCAAGTTACGTGCATGTTTAGGTGAAAATGCTGGTTTATGGGATATTCATATCTAAAAAGATTTGACTTTGTTGATATGTACATCACATCATTCCAGAATCAAATCTCAACTTGCATTTTGTTATAACCCATCTCCGCTGCTTTTAAGACTCTACCTCTTGTGCTTTGTCCTCGGTTGTCATCTAAATATTACCAGGACATATGTACTAGAGATAGAGACTTGCTACGTGTGGGTATCAAAGAAAGAAGAGTAGGATGATTAACAGATATTGAAGAAAGGAAAGTAGGAAGAGTAGAATTAAATGTTTCTTTATTATGACTCCCGCGTCCCCTTTCTGTTTGTAATCAAAGTATTTGAACAAGACTGCAAGGGACTAAATGTAACAGGAAACGCCTATATGACATTTTAGTTGCCTTTTGATCACTAATGTAGGAGATTATTTTAGTGCAATAAAAAAGGGAGGATGACAGCTAGCGTATGGCTAGACTGATTGAAAAATTCTTAAGACTTCTTATTATTAAAAATCTCTATCTTCTCCCACTACTATGGCACGTTACCTTTATAATATTAGTCTTGTATTAAATCTGTTTTAACATGTTAGTTTATACTAGCAGTAATTTTTATGAGATACATGCAGGGAGGTGTGACAAACAAATAAAAAATTACTGTTCTATCTGGATGTGACATTGAGCGTGAAAAATCAGTTTTCCCTGTAGGAACCAAAATCACTTATTTTGGGGTAAAATAGAGAGACTCTCGTCTTCTTTCTAAAACGTGCAGAGACGTAGGGTATTGTATTCCACGGCGACTTGATGAAGTTATTGAAAGAATACAGCTAGAGATATTGCAGATAAAAGGCTGATGAACACCACTCTCACATGTAAGCAAATAAAATGGAGACTCTGGCTGATGAGTTGTGGCACTATACAGAACGATTTTTTATTTTTTTAGAAACTCACTGAGCCAATTAATTTGGATTCTCCGGATAGGCCCGTTAAAAGTGTAAAGCATTTCTTGTTGAAAGATTTTTTATTTCTAGGACTCGAACTCGAGACATCTAGTTAGAGAGAAAGAATATCAATCATCCCACTCGCATCCTTGGATAAATATATATATCGCAATTTTGTATCAGAAACAGTGATAGTACTACTTATAAAATATCAATTCAGCTGGTTACTTCTTTCAGAATGTATTCATGTGCTAGCAGAGCGTTGAAGTTTGGTGATATTCGGGATCAGGTCAAAGTGGGTGACTCTCAACAACAGTTCTAGTGGGTTCAAGACTTTAAGTGCAATGCCTAAGGATTTCGGATTTGTCGTGTGGTTAAGGATCGAGTTTTCACAGTGGATTATGAATGGGACTTGGAACGTTCTATGTTATCATCGGGTATGCGGTTCAGTATTGGAGGAAAGGAAAAATAGCTTCGGATTAGTGGAAGGTCTTACAGAATGGGTGTACCCGTTGTAGATGCTATTGTGTGCATAAAGAGGGTATGCGATGATTCATGAGTATTGAGACGATGTGGTCTCGTGATGCATGTCACTCGGGATGAGTGCGGATTGAGTTCGTTATGTTGCGAATGGAGCTATTCTTATTTCTAAGATAGGTCAAGAGTAAATTGAAAGGAGTTGGGTTGGTTAGTAATAGTTGAATTGACATGATTGTGGCAATGATCAGTCCCTTCGGTGTGTGAAGTTATACATGTGGTTTGGGACGTACGTGCGGCTTGACAGCCACCATAACTTGATTGATTTAGGAGGTATTTGATTCAAATGGCCTTGTTGTGTAACTAGATTCCGGAAGAGTCATGGCGGTTTAGGTCATGACTTGAGGTTTGTATTTTCTGCGGTTTGGGAGTTCGGTTGCGTGTTGCATCGGTTCTTCTGAAATGAGTTAAGTGAAAGGTTTATAGCCAATGAAGTGTTTGTTCTACTGGTAATTTAGGGGTTATGATGAATTCTTATATTCTCTCGTAGCGGCATGATGGGTGCAGTGAGAAGCATGAGAATTTGAAAGTTGAGGATCAAGGTTGCGGTTCGGTGTTGATAAGAATGTTACGAGCTCGGATGAGCAAGGAAGAATTCAAATGTTTAGAATGAGCTGGCGTTATCTTAGTATCGCCTGAGCATGGTGTTCTGTGGAAGAGGCATTGTGTATTGATTGGCGGATTGTGATTTGCCTTACAGAATTAGTACGGTTGGTGGTATGGATGTGCGGACTTTGTTACCTGAGCGGAAGGTCGTGGGAGCATACCCCACGGGGAGATTTGTATAAGTATGGCATGTTAGTCACTTGATTGTTAAAGATTAAGACCAAGTATGGAGGTTATGGTAACATCGCGAATGCGAGAGCTTATGACTGAGAGGCTCCCTATTTCTTGGGTTGTGGCCCTTGTGAGTTTGTTTCGGATTTGACGGTTGTTCTTATGTGTCATGAATAGGGCCATTGTGGATATTTGGAAAGTTATTAGCCCATTATGGTATGATCAAAATCGGTGTGAGATTTGTTGGTATGACTAACGTGAGTGTGTGCTTTACGTAAGGTCGAATGTTATTTCTGTCATCAGCTATTCTATGTAAATCTCTATTATTCCATGTGGGTTGTGAGGCGGCTTGATTATTCGCACACGTGTTGAGGTCCTATGTAGCTTGTGGTATTATGTGAGAAGGGTGGCTCTCGAAATACAGGTCATTTATTGGACCTTAGTTGTGCTTGGGGTTTGTAACGTATGGCGCTATCTGTATCCCTAGGATTTGGTATTATGCACTTGGTGTGATTGTGTTCGATATTTAGGCATTTCGTAAGTATAAGCGTTACGGCTTGATATGTGTGTTTTCTTCGTGATTGTTATGTGCGGATCAGGTGGCACGCAGCCACGAGCATATTATGTGGATCGGGTTGCACACTGTAATAGTGTCATGTCGGATCGAGTTGCACGCCGCAACAACGAAAGGTTGAGCATAGCTCCTTACACATATTTTGTGTGCCTTGTTTTCATCCCTGAGGTAGGTTCACAGCATATATTCGGCCGATTTATTCGTTACGTGGGCTTGGTAGTCCTTCTCCAGAGTTCGTTTTTCTTATGCATCGCATTCGAGTTGGAGCTTGTTGGCGCGTTATGGGCGTCATATAAGATTTTTGGCAGCGTCTGAGATGACTTATTGCCTGAACAGCTTGTACTGGGTAAGACGAGGTTATTGGACCTGAAATTTGAGCAATCAGATTTATATAAGGTTGATTAAAGAGAAATATATCGTTATTCAATTCAGAATGAGGTAATGGTTCTTGTCAGGAGGAGATACTCCATGAATTATTGATTCGGCAGGTGGTTATGAGTTTCTACGCATCTCTTTTGTCGTGGCAGCATTGCAAGAGTTGGAACAGGACTTACATGTGTCATGAGGTGTATTGTGGGCATCGGATTTGTGGAATCTCAGCTATTGTGGTTGGGGAATGTTATTATGGACAACGGACTTATGTGGAGCATGGTGTGATTTCGGCATAGTTGCATGATCATGTTTTGGTACAGTATGTGGTGATTGGTACGGTGTCCGTGTGTTAGGATCAAGCCTTGTAAAGAAATTTGGAAGTCAGAACTTGGTTCTAAAGCTTGTTAGCTAAGGTTATAGGGGGGATTTTCAGTCTGGCTCGAGCTAATGTGTTCAACTGGAATGTGGTGGCATGGGTAGGTGCACGAGGTGTTAAATAGTGATTTTGGACAACTCACGAGAAGTCCTTAGCACTTTCGAGGATGAACATATGTTTAAGTGGGGGAGAATATAACGACCCGACCGGTCGTTTTGAGCTCTAGTGCGTTGTTCGGCGGTTTGAAGCCTAGAGTAGATTCGCCTCAGGTATTATGACTTGTACGTGTAGTAGGAATCGAATCTTGGG
Source organism: Nicotiana tomentosiformis (assembly GCF_000390325.3). Taxonomy (NCBI): domain Eukaryota; kingdom Viridiplantae; phylum Streptophyta; class Magnoliopsida; order Solanales; family Solanaceae; genus Nicotiana; species Nicotiana tomentosiformis. Next base: position 92,109,744 of record NC_090817.1, on the reverse strand, counting down.
AAGTTCGGAGTTGATTTGGAAAGAAAATTCTGATTTCGGAAGCTTTAAGTTGGAAGAATTGGCTAAGATTTGACTTTTAAGTAAATGACCTTGGAAACGGGATTCGAAGGTTCCAATAGGTTCGTATGATGATCGAACCCGGGTGCATTTCAACGCTTATTATGGGAGGTTGGTATTTTAAAAGTTTAAGAAATTCTTAAGTTTGACTTGAAGTGGATTTTAATATTATCGATGTCCGTTTGGGGTTCCAAGCCTTGGAATAGCTTCGTTATGTCATTTATGACTTGAGTGCAAAATTTGAGGTCAATCAGACTTGATTTGCTAGGTTTCGGCATCGAATGTAGAAGTTTGAAGTTCTAAAGTTTATTAATCTTGAATTGAGGTGCGATTTGTAGTTTTAGTGTTGTTTGATGTGATTTGAAGGCTCGACTAAGTTCGTATTGTACTTTGGGATGTGTTGGTATATTTGGTTAAGGACCTGAGTACCTCGGGTGAATTTCGGATGGTTAACGGATTGATATTTTGGACCTAAGAAATGCCGAAGATGGGCATCAACTGGTGTGATCGCTTATGCGATGTCTTGGTCGTAGAAGCGACATCGCATAAGCAAGGTCGAGCTCGCAGAAGAGTAATGTAAGTGGCAAGGCAGTGGTCACAGGTGCGAAGAATTTCCTGCACCTGCGGAATCGTAGAAGCGAGAATTAAGACGCAGAAGCGGCGGATCCGCAGATGCACGTTTGGCCATCGCAGAAGTGCCTGCGCAGAAGCGAAAATGTTGTTGCAGATGCGAGGTCTCAGCTGGGCAGTGTGCTCCGCAGATGCATATTTTGTCTCGCAAAAGCGAGGCTGCAGATGCACAAATAGGTCCGTAGAAGCGGAAACTGGGCAGAACATAAGGGGATCGAACTTGGTCATTTCGTCATTTTCATTTGGGATTTTTGGAGCTCGGTTCTTGGACGATTTAGAGGCGTTTTCATCGTGTAATACAAGGTAAGTAATTTCCCACTTGTTGGGAGCTTAATGTAAGGTTTATATGTGGATTTAAGGAGGAAAATTTAGGAACATTGTGGGATTTTGGTAGAAGACCTAAAATTTATAATTTTAGATTTTGACCACGATTTTGGACATGTAATTAGGAATAAATCTTATATTTGAGTTTGTGGTGTCATGGGTAAAGTTATCTTCCAAAATATTCGGAATCCGGGCACGTGGGCCCGAGGGTTAGCTTTATCGACTTTTCGAGCAGAGTTGAAAATTGTTTAAATTGAGTAATTATGGATATTAGAATATATTTTAATTGGTTGCACATTGTTTGAATAGTTTTGGATCGACAAGCTTGGGTTTGAGGTGTTAGAGAGGCTTTAGAGCCGGTTATGGAAATTTGGAGCGAGGTAAGTATCCTGTCTAACCTTGTGAGAGGGAAACTACCCCTAGGTGATATTTATTGTTATGTGCAACTATTTGTGGGTGCTACGTACGCACGAGGTGACGAGAGTCCGTACGTAGTTACAGCATGTTATGTCCCGGTAGACTTAGGATCTCGTCATGTAATATTTAAATTATTTGAACCCATTATGCTGTCTTAATTTATTGAAGCTATAATTGAAATTGATTTAGAAGTAAATATGTATATATATACACTAGGCCAAGCCTTAACAATTTGAGTTGTGGGCGAGTTATTTGAGAAACGGTAAGAGTTATATTTATTTTATGCTCATGTGCTGTATTGTAAAAATGTGTCCCGTAATTCGGTGACTTCCTTACTTTTCTTATGGAGCGGGCCGAATGCCTTGGTAGTATATAGATGCATCTATGAATCGTGTCGCACGTCCCTCGGCAGTGTATACATTATTCTGGATCGGCCGAACGACCTCGGCGAAATCGTGCGTTATATCGTTAGTAGTCCGAATGTTCATGAGATAAACCTTCCACTAATGCCCGGCGTTTTATATGGTATTCCTTATTTATTTGATAATGACACTTGATATTTTTCTGAGTTATTAAGGTAGAATACATGTTTTAGAAATTCATGCTTTAAAAGAAGTAATTGGAAGATTATGTAACTTACACCTCTTGGGTTTGAGGCGTTAGAGACGCTTTGGAGCCGGTTATGAAACTTCGAAGCGAGGTAAGTCTCCTGTCTAACTTTGTGAGAGGTAAACTACCCCTTAGGTGATATTTATTATTATGTGCAAGTAGTTGTGGGTGCTACGTACGCACGAGGTGACGAGAGTCCGTACGTAGCTACATCATGTTATGTCCGGGTAGACATAGGATCTCATCATGTAATAATTGAATTATTTGAATCCATTCTGCTGGCTTAGTTTATTGAAGTTATAATTGAAATTGATTTAGAAGTAAATATATGTACACTAGGTCAAGCCTTAACACTTTGAGAGTTGGGCGAGTTATTTGAGAAACGGTAAGAGTTATATTCATTTTATGCTTATGTGCTGTATTGTAAAAACGTGTCCCGTAATTCGGTGACTTCCTTACTTTTCTTATGGAGCGGGCCGAATGCCTTGGTAGTATATAGATTTATCTATGAATCATGCCGCACATCCCTCGGCAGTGTACACATTATTCTGGATCGGTCGAACGACCTCGGCGAAATCATGCGTTATATCGTTAGTAGTCCGAATGTTCACGAGATAAACCTTCCACTAATGCCCGACGTTTTATATGGTATTCCTTATTTATTTGATAATGACACTTGACATTTTTCCTGAGTTATTAAGGTAGAATACATGGTTTAGAAATTCATGCTTTAAAAGAAGTAATTGGAAGATTATGTAACTTACAGATTTACCCCATCATTGTCGTATGCTTCATATCTGCTTATGTTTTATTATATTATTTTATTGGACCTTTAGTAAGTGTCGATGTCGACCCCTCGTCACTACTTCTCCGAGTTTAGGCTAGACACTTACTGGGTACACATTTATTTACGTACTCATGATGCACTTCTACACTAAATATGTAGGATCTGACAGGTTCATTCGATGATCACCTTGGCGTGTAGGTGCACCTGTTGAGGAGACTTCATGTGAGCTGCATTCCAGGATACACATCGTGGTCCACCGAGTCTCCATTGCACTAATTATTTTTTCTGTCTTATTACATTTAAGACAACTGTTGTATTATTATTGTACTCCTTAGAAAAATACTCATGTACTTATGACACCGTATTTTGGGGGTTCCTACGGGACATTGATGTAGTTGTGTAAATATTACCACTTACTTTGAAAATCTATTTCAAATGATTTCATTAAGGAAAAGTTTTGATTTCAATTACTAAAATAGGTAAGTAAGTTGATAGATCACCGTTGGCTTGCCTGACGGCGGTGTTAGGCGCTATCACGATATTTGGCAAATTTTTGGTTGTGACAGCTTGGGATCAGAGCGTTAGGTTCACTTAGGTCTCACAAGTCATGAGCAAGTCTAGTAGAGTCTTGAGGATCGATACTAATACATTGGTACACCCGAGCCCTCGAGACTACAGGGCTATTAGGAGCACTTCCCTTCTTGATTTCCTCATCGTGTAGTTTGATTCCATTGAGGCTTGTGCCTTTATTTCCTTCATACTCAATTTTATGCGACACGAAGCACTTGCTATCAATTGGACGTCGAGTAGTGGTATTGACACTGCAGACGTAGTGCCGGATGTTTTTCCTGCGTGTTCGGACGAGTTATTATCGTCACTTTGCGGAAGGGTGTTCTATCCTTTCAGATCAGTATCTATACTTCCTATGGTTTTGAGGCTATGCACGAATTGCTAGGTTGTTCATGAGTTGTTATCGCACCGTGTTGGTGTAATGGTAGAGTGGTTATGTATGGATCGCGGCAGTGAATGGCTCGGAAGGAGGATTTCTCAGTACATGATTTATAGGCGCACCTGTTGAGGAGACTTCATGTGAGCTGCATTCCAGGCTGAGTCTCCATTGTAATAATTATTTTATTCTGTCTTATTATATTTGGGACAACTGTTATATTATTATTGTACTCCTTAGAAAAATGCTCATGTACTTGTGACAACGGATTTTGGGAGTTCCTACGGGTTGTTCGTTGATGTAGTTGTGTAAATATTATCACTTACTTTGCAAATCTATTTCATACTATTTC